>NW_023603184.1:70882365-70907232 GCF_014898055.3 Talpa occidentalis
TATGTTATTTTTTGAGAATGGAAAGTGAGAAAGACATATACACAGCAAACTATAAAATAAGTCGGATTATGTGTAGATCTATGAACAGGAAATTATGAACAGTGCCTGGAAACCCATAATTGGAAGTAATTAATTCTGAATAGAAAAAGGGAATGAAGGAACTATGTGTGGCATTAAGGGCAACTTCATTAAAATAGTATTTGAGATCCTTGATGATCAGTAACAAGCGGAAGAAGAAACAACAATTCAGCAGACCATTTAACCTTAGAAAAGATGCAGTGGCGGGCCTCCCCTGGTGGCGCAGCGGTTGAGCGCTGGGCTGCGAAGCTGCCTGCAGCCTCTGCAGCGCTGATTCAATCCCCGGCCACCAGCGAGGGTCCCACATGGCGCGGCAGACCTCTCCTGCTGCGCCCACTGCTCCCCTCAGCAGTGTATTTCGTCAGTCTGCCTGTTCTGTTTTCCCGCTCTGGCTCTGGTGAATTCTCTCACCCTCCTGTGCTTCTGACTGTACCCAGTGCTTGTATAAATAAATAAATAAATCTTAAAAAAAAAAAAAAAGAAAAAGGGGCAGTGGCATGGAGCATGTACATAGTTTGAGCTATAATTTGGCTCTTTCTGGTCTCCAGCCTACCAGCCCACTCTGCATATTTTGGACTTGCCAGCCTCCATAATTGCACAAGTCAGTTTCTTCAAATAGTGCGCGTGCTCTTGCACACGCGCTCTCTCTGTCTCTCTCTGTCTCTTTTCTCTCTTATTTTCTCTGGAGACCCTAATGCAGTTATGAAATATATATTTAAGAGTTTATCTAAAATATTTTCTTTTGTGTGTGTGTGTGTGTTTGTGTGTGTGTGGGACCCTTGCCGGTGGCCGGGGAACGAACCGGCACCACAGAGGCTGCGGGCAGCCTCACAGCCCAGCGCTCAACCGCTGCGCCACCAGGGGAGGCCCTAAAATCTTTTTCGATTTGTTTGAGTAAAATTCCATGGTGTATGTACCACATCTTATTGATCCAGTCATCCATTTTTGGGCATTTGGGTTGTTTCCATAGCTTAGCTATTGTAAATAGTGCTGCTATAAACCTAGGGGTGCAGGTGCTCTTTGGAATTGATGTTTCTGTGTCCTTTGGGTAAATACCTAGGAGTGGAATTGCTGGATCATATGGAAGCCCTATCTTTAGTAGGTTGAGGAATCTCCACACAGCTTTCCATAGTGGTTGGACCATTTTGCACTCCCACCAGCAATGCAGGGAGTTCCTTTTTCTCCACATCCTCGCCAACATGTTGTTGCTAGTTTTTTTAATATGTGCCATTCTCACTGGTGTAAATTGGTATCTCATTGTAGTTTTGATTTGCATTTCCCTAATTACAAGTGATGTTGAACATTTTTTCATATGCCTGTTGGTCATTTGCATTTCCTGTTCGGAGAAAGTTTCTTTTTAGCTCTTCTGCCCATTTTTTTCAATTTGCAGCAACATGGATGGAACTGGAAGGGACCATGCTCAGTGAAATAAGCCAGAAAGAAAAATAAAAATACTGATGGTCTCACTCATAGCAGGAATTTAGAAAACCTAAATAAGGGACCAGGAAAAAGACTATATATAATAAAGAAAAAATCAAATCAACAAGCAACTATAAACCAGAGACATACTACAGGGGGTGAGGGAGGAGAGGAGGATTAGGGTCAGAATAAGGGAGGTGGAAATTATATGGGAATATAACCAAAATGAAAATGCATACATTGTGCAAAAATGAAAATTATGTAAGAATTATATAAATAAAATATAAAAAATTAATTACAATAAAAAAGTTTATCTAAAATCAAGATTTTTAGAAATGACATACAGTCTCAAGACTTTTAATTTCAGAGTCCCTCAAAAGAGATTTAACTCTAAAATTGGAATAATCCTCTGCTTTTGTCAGCCCCCTGCCTCTCAGATTCTTCAATTCCTCTGCACCCTTGTTTCACAGCCCTCCACCAGTGGAGTATTGGATTTGATGGAGTTAAGGTTGGCTAACTCTGAGCCATACTTCTGAAGCTGCTGAAATGCTTGTGTCTGTGGGTTTCTACTGCACTTTATTGCTTCAGGAGCCAGAGAGAATAAGGCTCATGTCATCTAGTAATGTTTCATACGCAGCATCTGAAATCCTTAACACCTAGATGCACATTACCAGAAACCAAGGCTATAGCACCCTTGAGTCAAATTATTCTTAAATGAAAACTATAAAATCATAATATCTTTCTATGTTCTGTGAAAGTTGATGTATGATGCATAAAACCCAGGCCCAGCCCCATCTTACTGATGCTGCTTTTATTATAATGATACCCCATATTTGATGATTGCTGCATTTATTGCTTCGTTTACTTTTATTAGTACTATCTCATTTGGTATTTACAAATATTAACTAGGGGAAGAATTGTTATCCTAATTTTATGTACATTTGAAATGGAAGTCCCGAGAAGCTAGCTAAACATGAACACATGGGTAATGGTCATTGAGTGCTGGGATCCCCAACCTTGTCATCCAATTCTAAATCCCAGTTTCTTTCCTCTTATCCTCCCTCCTTTAGTTACGTACTTCAACACGATTTATTCATTGAATTCTAACTCCAGCAGTTGTTCTAGGTCTTAGAGATTCAGAGAGAAGCAAGAGTAACCTCTTCATGGGCACTTTCTGTGGATTGTCTTCACAGAGCCTAGAGTTTAATAAGAAAGATGGATGTAAAAAATACAAATAATTGATAATTATTTTCAACTGTGACAAGTGCCATTGAAGAGAAATTGAGACCTTTAAAAGTATAGATAGACTTATTTATTTGGCCTTGTCTTAGAATGAATGTGGCATAGGAGCAAATATTCCAGATAAATGAGCTTTGCCCCTTCAAATGTGGCACTTCCATTTTGGATGGCAATCCTTTGAAAGTACACTTGAAACTTCCTAGTTTTATAAGGGGCATGTAGGATATGTGTTGTCATTTTCTTGACCCTGAGGCCTCCATTTATAGTATGATTTGATATTGCAAGGTAATCATACTCAGCAAGAAATGGCACACTTAGATGGGATAATTGGGGGAATTATTTATTTATTTATTTATTTATTAACTGATAAAACTTTATTTTTTTATTTTTTTAAATAATAAATTTTATTTTTATATTCCCCGTATAATTGCAACCCCCCCATTCTGACCCCAGTCCCTCCCCTCCCGCCCCCCACCCCCAAAAAGTGTCTCTGGTTCATAGTTTTTTGTTGATTTTGATTTTCACTTTCTTATAGTTATTCAATTGGGGGAATTAAATGACGAAAATCATCACAAAGGTGTAGGTAAGTCTGAGGGACAAGAGAGGGAACAGTGACTGGGACCTAGGTTATGTAACAATAAGAAAGGGTTGATTGTGTAGTTGTAGGAAAGGCCTGTGCCCTTCAGCTGACCTGTGGCAACAGATCAGGAGGGAGTTGGGAAATCAGCACCTATCTCATACTCCTCCTGTCCTCTGGTCTGCTGAGCCAACCAGTAGTCAGAGGGCAAGGGTGCTTATTGAAGGTGTCCACACAGCTGCTCTCTGTTGGACTCTGTGACAAGGATGGAGAGGGGTCTAGAATGGCAAATGGAAGACAAATAGCTTCTTCTGGTCCTTGCTAGCAGTCTGCAACTAGTAGCCTTTCCTGCCATTGCTTTTGGCTCCATAGTCTCATGAATGTGCTCCCTCCTTGCATGCTCTGATGCCCCTTATAAGCCAATGCTTTTTTCTTAGAAGCCAAAGTGATTTAGAAAAAGTTCGCATACCAGATAATGGGCCCCCTTACCATAGACAAAGTGTGCCTGTGTTTGAATCTCACATTAACACAATTGTAAAACATGCATTCTTTTGTGTCTAGCTTCTTCTATTCAATGGAGTGTCTATGAGAGCAATCCATGTTGTTGCTTCTAGCAGCAGCTGTTTGTGTTTACTATGTGGTATTCCACTGGGTGGACATACTAGAGTTTATTTATCCATCCTTCTAGTAAAGGATATTTGGTTCTAGTTTTTGATTATATAATTAATATGACTATGGATAATCTGATAGGAATATGCCTAGGAGTAGAATTAATGAACCAAAGAATATGGAGATGATTAACTTCTATAGATAACAGCACATAGTTTATCAGTAGTGGTTGTACCAACTTACACACCCACCAGCAGCACCTGAGAGCTCTACTCAGTGTATGAGATCATATCCTAGTCAACACTTAGTACCAGCTGGTTAGTTTTAACCATTCTGGTAGAGTATATTGGTTCATCATGCCTCTAAGTGCATTTTTGTGATGGCTGGTAATGTTGCACCACTTTTCATATGCTAATTGATTATTCAGATAGCCTCTTTAGTGAAATTCTGATCAAGATTTTTGTCATTTAAAAATATTTGAGGGTTAGGGTTAGGTGCAGGGGTTATAACCAGAGCTATCAAGCTATAGCTAGCCACTGCAGCAAGAGTTTGATCCCTGGCTGGCCAGGGAGCAACCCACATGGCACACCAGACCTCTCCTGACTCATCTGCTGCTCCCCTCAGCAGTGTATTTCAGTAGATCTGCTTGTTCTGCTTCCCACTCTCTCTGGTGAATCCTCTCAGCCATGCCCCCTCACCTCTGACTAACACCCCAGTTCTTATATGCATGAATACATAAATCTTTAAAAAAATAAAAATATTTGATAACCTTTTCCCAATTGATGTATAAACATTCTTTATATACTTTGAATATGAGTTCTTTGTCACATTCATGTATTTCATGCATCTCTTCCTTAGACTATATCTTGCCTTTTTACTCTCTCAATAGTGTCTTTTAAAACACAGAACTTCTGAAGTCCAATTTAGCCACCTTTTCTTATATGGTCATTAAGATCTGTTTAAAGCCTTAAACAGGTCAATGTGACCTGTTTAAGAAATCTTTAAGGGCCTCCCCGGTGGAACAGCATGTTGAGTGCAGCGCTGTGAAGCTGTCCACAGCCTCTGCAGCATGGATTCAATTCCCAGCTGGCCATGGAGATTCCCACATGGCATGGCAGATCTCTCCTGTCATGCCCGCTGCTCCCCTCACCAGTGTATTTTGGTCGTCTGCTTGTTCTCCTCCCCACTCTGTCTCCTGTGAATCCGCTCACCCTCCCATGCCTCTGGCCTGTACACCAGCTCTTGTATAAAAATAAATAAATCTTTAAAAAACAAGAAATCTTTAAGCATATGATCCTCTCTTTATAATCTCCACAGAGACATAGGTCTCCATAGTGTATGTTCTTTGTCTAACCCATCACTGTCACTAGCTCCTCTGGGGTTGGGGTGAGTACAAATGGAATTCATTGGTGATTTTGCTGGTGTATGAGCAGCAGTGGCCTTGGGTTGAGCCATATCCAAGTTCCCAAGTCCCAAAGGACTTTACAGATGTCAAGGACAGGGAGCAACTAAGTGTGATGTGTGTCATCATAGGAAACTTTGTTAGGCAATTAGGGACCATCTCAGTTGCAGAAACCCATAAGATAAAATTTATAATTCCATTTATAATTAGCTAATCATAGGTACCCTGTGGTAGATTCACACTTCAGAACCGAGACACTTATTTCTCCCAGTCCCAGTTTGATCCAGGGATGTTGACTGGTGAGGTTTTATAGTTAATTATCTTCAGGAATCACCCCCATATGGACCTGCTCTGAAGGATCCCCTCATTCCTAGAATATCAGTTAAGACCTCTTTTGCAATTAAATTTCAATTTATTTTCTCCCTCTAATTACTTTATCTTCACTCCTTTACAGGCATGGAGCTCAGGAGCCCTCTTCCTGAAACTTCCTCTAAGCAAATATAAAAGGAGCTTAGAGCCTGCATTCCAGGACATACTCAGGGACCTCAAGAGGTGAGTAGCATATTTGCTGCTACTGTAGCTTATGAACATTGATTTCTCCATTCTCAAAAAGTTTAAATAACAAGGTACTGGTGCTAGGAATGCTACACCATATTCTGCAGGATTCTCATTAATCTAGGATCCAGTGTAAGCATTCTCCCTAGAGTGATATCGGCCAAGGGACAAATCCTCAGGCATCTTGAGGTTAGAAGATAACCATAGAACCAGCCCTTCATTTTTTGTTGTTTGTATGCTAACTCATACCCAACAAAGCAGAAAAATCAGGTTCATGCTTAGAAGTTTTACGTTTCTTGGAGTTTTGTGCAAGAACATGAGAGCTTACTGACAACCAACCTATGACCAATGACCAGAGGTTACCTGGTTTTCCTCTTATCTTCAACTCTGTCCTACTCTCCTAGGAACCTCCACCCCTTGCATTTCTTTCTTTCTTTTTTTCTTTCTTTCTTTTTTTCAAGATTTATTTATTTATTTATACAAGCACTGGGTACAGTCAGAAGCGTGGGAGGGCGAGAGAATTCACCAGAGCCAGAACGGGGAGCAGAGCAGGGGAGCAGAGCAGGCAGAAGGACCAAAGTACACTGCTGAGGGGAGCAGCGGGTGGCAAGAGAGGTCCAAGCGCCATGTGGGACCCTCCTCCGGAGGCCGGGGAGCAGCCGGGGATCGAACCGGCGCTGCAGAGGCTGCGGGCAGCTTCGCAACCCAGCTCAACCGCTGCGCCACCAGGGGAGGCCCTCTTTTTTTTTTTAAGAGATTTTTTTTTTAAACAATTTCTTTTTTTTTTTTTAAGATTGATTTATTTATTTATACAAGCACTGGGTATACTCAGAAGTGCGGGAGGGTGAGAGAATTCACCAGAGCCAGAGCGGGGAGCAGAACAGGCAGACTGATGAAATACACTGCTGAGGGGAGCAGTGGGCACTGCAGGAGAGGTCTGCGTGCCATGTGGGACCCTCGCCACCAGCTGGGGATTGAACCGGCGCTGCAGAGGCTGCAGGCAGCTTCGCAGCCCAGCACTCAACCACTGAGCCACTGGGGAGGCCCCACCCCTTGCATTTCTAAGCCCTTGGCTACACCTTGGCCTTAGAGGTGCACATAACTATAGAATGATTCAGCTGTTTATAACACTGCATTTCTGCATTCTGACAACCCCTCAGTGCTGGGCAAATAGAGACCACTGATACGTCACTTTGTCAGGTATGATCAGGAATCTTATTAAAGGAAGAGATGAATTTTTCTGATTGTTGAAGCATCAGTACTGTCTTTTTAGTACCTACTTACAATATTTAAATATTTTTTTAAAAATCAAAAAAATATTTCTCAGAATTTAGTGAGGTTGAAAGACATGCTGTATTCTGAATATATCAGAATTAGAATAACTATCATGTAATGAAAGAGAGCCCTTTTCAAAACATCATACTGAGGTTAAAAATATGTATTTTGGTAAACAGAAAGTAACTGAGAAGGCATCTTTTTCTTAGTAGCTTTCTCATCATTACATTCTGAAAGATACATGGGTTACTTTTCTCTTTATTTGAAGATTTTATGAAATGCTCAATTGTTGAGCTACTGGGTACTGCTGCTGATGAAAACTTGTCCAATATGCCAAATTGAAGGGAGTAGAGGAAGTCTGGCAGCAGCAGCAGCAGCACAGCACCCAACATAGTCACAAATTCCAATTAAAGGAGTAGAGCTCTGAGAGTGAATATAAAATATGGGCATCTCCTGTTTTTCCAGTTTTTGTTGCAACTTTGCTTTTATATTAGTAACAATTAGAACTACAGTAGTATCTATTTTCAATAACTGAAAATAATTTCAAGAGGATTTGTGCTTTTTTGACAAAAGATAAAAAAAGTTCAAGTAGGTACAACATTGGTTTTTCATCAGCCTTCTTAGAGACGGTAAGAGAGCCTCCTGCCTTGGGAACCACTTTATACTGTCTACATACCATATAATTCCTGCTTTTACTGTATGTGAGTGTGATTTTAGGTTTTATGTGTTATTTGGTAGGTTATTTTTGGGGTCTGGGAATATCACAAATCTTTGTATTAAATTACTGGTGATTGCTTCTTCACTTCCTGTCAATTGTTTACAAAATGTTTCATAAGAATACTCTATTTTGGATAGTGGTTGAAACTTTTAAAGTGTTAGGAGACTGCCAAAATATGAAAGTGACTTCTTGCTTAAAGTTGTGTTTTTTTAATTAATTAATTAATTAATTAATTATTTATTTTTAAAGACTTATTTTATTTATACAAGAGCTGGGGTACAGGCCAGATGCGCGGGAGAGTGAGAGGATTCCCCAGAGACAGAGCGGGGAGCAGAACAGGCAGAATGATGAAATACACTGATGAGGGGAACAGCAAGTGAGACAGGAGAGGTCTGCTCGCCATGTGGGTTGCTCCGAGGCCGGCGGGGATCAAACCGGCACTGCAGAGGCTGTGGACAGCTTCACAGTGCTGTGCTCAACCACCTGCACCACCAGGGAGGCCCTTAAAGTTGTGTTTTAAGGATTATAGGTGCTTTAGCAATAGTTGCTAAATATTGTGAGGGGGTTCATTTTTCTCACATAAAATGAAATCAGAAGGTAGCAAGTATTGGACTGTGGCTCCACTTATCATGGAGACCAATTGTTTATGTTTAGCCATTCTTGAGGTGTTGTTAGGTCTTCTTGCTTGTTTTCATAGTTCTAAGATAGTTGATCCACCACCCACTGTTGTCTGTGTTCCAGTAGAGGAGGTGGGGAAGAGTGAAGGATAAAAATGCCTGAGGAATTAAAAGGGCTTTCTTAACTGCATCATCTAAATTCTTAACTGCATCATCTAATTTCTTAACTGCGTCATCTAATTTCTACTGATGGCTGGGACTGTGTCACGTGGCTACCTACCCATCTCACTGGTTAGACTGTTTCACATGCATACCTACTTCTCTTATTGGCCACGTTTGTCTCACATCACCACCTGTGACTGGACAGGGGTTGAGAAAGAAGTTTTTATTAGCTGGGGAACAGCATTGCTTTGCAATCCTTCTCTGCCATAAACCCGGGTTCTTTTAGTGGGGAAAGAAAAAGATGCAGGTAGGCAGCTATCAGTGTTTGGCAAAAGAGGGCATCTTCTATTTCTCCTGCCTGAAGGTAGGATAGAAATTGATGTCTGATTAGGGCATCTGCTTGGATAGAGGGTGTGTATACTGTGTAAGCTCCAGGTTAAGTACTGTACAAAGTCCCTGGGTGAGATGAAATGCTAAGTGAATGGGAATAAGCAGTCAGAAGACTTCATAGGACTCTGAATAAAATTAAAGAAAATGTTATTTGAGTGCAATGTAAAGGAAAAATGATACAAACTTATGTAGTAAAAATACTTTATAATCAATCTAGTATGAGTTCTTGCAGCATCAAATATTGTGACTAATGCTGTGTTGTTGATTTGAGAGATAATAACAATTTGTTTTCTCTGCCTTTGGATAATCATATTCTCATTGGTGGTATAGGACTAATAAATGAAAAGTTAAAAATTAACCAGCTGAATAACTTTTCAATAAGACACTTAGAGGGTTCTGGATCGGAGTTGTCACACTTCCTGGAGAAAAGGAGGCATGTCTGGAAACTTGAATGGGGGATTGGATGAGGCAGTTAGAGAAGACAGTACAAAAGGAACAGAATTAACAGTCTTGATTATAGGCTGACCTATTTTGGGTGAGGAACTGTGAGAATATCATTCTAATAGCAAAGTATATAGAGACTGCTTGTTACTTACATATTATTATCTTCTTCATTTTCCTGTGTAGAAAAACCTCCGTTTTATTGACTGTAGTATTTCCATTTATAAGACTATATCTCCCAGCATGTAGCAAAAATGGTTAATGAGGTATAAACATAAACCTGTGGGTGAGACTGGTACTTCCAGAATGAATCTTTGAAAGGATCTGAAGCAGTTGTAAATATATGGCCTTTTTTTTTTTTTTTGTCCTTTTCATCTTTTCTTCTGTCTAGAACATTGATGAGATGGTCGGAGCCACAGTGGCTATGTTATGACTCTGATATCATTTTCAAATTGAAAACTACAAGATAAAGATTGTAGAGTAAAAAGTACACAGCATCTGACTGTTTGGTGACCATGGATCTACCATACAAATATGTGTGTGTGTGTGCGTATATATATATATATACACGCACATACACACACATACATACATGTAGTTAACAAACTCCTCCATGGAGTTTGCTGAGGGCCTACCTTGGTGGGTTTTCCAGGTCCTGTCCCAGGGCTTGCTGAGTTCTGCCAAGAGTTACTGCCAGTGGAGCTGCTTCCAGGACCCACCACAGAGCTCGGCAGAGTCTGTGCCAATATCTACAGAGGCCTTCTATAGGGTCTACTTCCAGGTCCTGACCCAGGGCTTGCTGAGGTCTGCCAAGGGTTAGCATGTAAGTGTCTTCCCAGTTGCATTCTGCTTCTTACCAGGCCCTGGGCCACTGGGGCTCACCTTACCTGCCCAGGTGACTTCCTGCTTGCCCTATGCCACTGCTCAGTAGGGTTGCTCTCCTCCAGAGGGCCTTACCCCTAGTATGTACTATAATAATCTATTTTTTTTTTTTGATCAGGAGTTGTTGGCTTTGTTCTGTTGTAATCTATCTGTGAATATGTGGAAGAGGCAAGCCCAAAGTCTTTACTCTACCACCAACTTGCTGTGCCTCCCAACCTCATTTAAAAATGTTTCTGTATATTTTCACAGAACTCTAGAGAGAAGGAGAGGGATTGAAAACAGAGGAAAACACAGGGATTAAATATATGAGTATGAGTATGGGAAAGGAATGGGCTACTAACAACTCCTTTTGAGAAGAATTACTGTCCACATGTGAGAACAATTAGCTGATGGCCCCCAACTGGTCACGCCTTCAGGTTTTGGGTCAGCTAGTTTGCCATATATTCCATATATTCCATATATACTCCATATATTCCATGGCGTATATGTACCACATCTTCTTGATCCAGTCATCTATTTTTGGGCATTTGGGCTGTTTCCAAAGCTTAGCTATTGTAAACAGTGCTGCTATAAACATAGGGGTGCAGGTGCTCTTTGGAGTTGATGTTTCTGTGTCCTTTGGGTAAATACCTAGGAGTGGAATTGCTGGATCATATGGAAGCTCTATGTTTAGTAGGTCCAGAAATCTCCACACAGCTCTCCATAGTGGCTGGACCAGTTTGCACTCTCCACCCTTTTTTCTTTTAAATGAGACACCTGGCCTGTCTTAGGTTGGCATATTCCGTGACCAGCCTTACCTGTCATCGCTAATCCAGCGCACTTGGTCTGGACCGCTGTCTTAGGTTGGTCTGGACGGGCTACGCTCTTACCCTTCTTTGGCTCTCAGGTTCTCTAGGGCTGAGTTGACCCATCCAGATGCCACCGGGGAGTCCTGGTCAAGTACCATGGCGCCAAGTACTTGCCTGACTGTAATAGCACGTTTTTTGTTTCGCTTCCGTAGCCGACGGAGAAACAGTATGCCACATGGAGAAACCATATGCCGAATGCACAAACAGCAACTCTGGGAGGAGTCCTCTAAACCAGGCAATGAGACCCTCACTCGTAACAGGGGTAACCCGAGTGTTGTTAACAGTTATGAGCTGTCTCGCCAATTGAGCAGTCAGGTTCAGGAGCTGGTGGTTCCAAGGTCTTTTGATTACACTATTTAACTTATTTACTTCCATAAACATATTTTTCACCATAACAGGAATTACACAAATGAAACTGTACAAAAAGTTACAATGCATGTGAGCAGTTAACAAAAGTGTGTCTATCTCTTTTACATCAGAGCTATCTGTTAATTAAGCATCAAAAGTCCATTTCATAAATGTTCATTCATATCTTGCTGTGTTGATAACGCAAAAACAACATTGGCAGCTAAATTGTTTATAATGTCAGCATTTGCAGCAGTTTGAGTGACAGAGATGGCGGCAGCAGCCATAGCCGCGGCCACCGCTATTGAAACAGCGAAACAGCTGTAGTGATGCCAAAATCATGTCTCCTCCTAGGTAGAACAGGGAAAGGAAAGATGTGCAGAAACATCCATGGGTATCACTAAAATAGAAGGCAGACGATCGATCACTGCCCTCTCCGCACTCCAGGTCCAGCAGGCAGAGAGGGCGCAGGGCTCCACTGAACATTCAACACAGTTGCATTTTCTGCATTATTGGAGAGGACAAAAAAGAAGGAGGGGACAGGCAAACAACAGTAGACAAACTCTCTGATCTGTTATTTTGGATACTAACGGATTGTTCAATGGTAGAACTAATGTTTGCAGATTAAATGTCATTAAATAATTTCACCTCACCCTGGCCCAACAGGGCACTATCCAATGGCTTGGAAGCCAGACTAGTAGTAAGATTAGTGGCAAACACTTGCGGAAAAATGGAATCATGACGATCAAAAAGGAGCAAAAAAGGCAGCTGATGCACAATCGCCCATCGTACTGACATCTGGGACGCTTGTGTCATCAAGGTTAGCAGGGTCAGGTATATTAACAAACTGAACCAATTGAGCGGGAACCCATCGGGGCACTTCCACATCCTGTGGGAAAAGACAAATGCTGCCGGGCAGCTGTATTAATACTGGTGCGGGTGGTTGCCACTCATTATTAACCTGGTCCTTCCATCTCGCTTGCAGCATCGTGACCTGCCGAGGGTCTGGCGACCAGTGCCTGATCAGCAGCTGACCGCCCCTGGGCATCGAGGGTCAAAAAATTAAGAGTAAAGAGAGCTGTAGTCAAACGGTCCCTGGGGGAGTGTTCTCCCCGTTTGTTTTAAAAGCATAGTTTTCAGAGAACCATGGGCACGTTCAACTACACCCTGCCCCTGCGGGTTGTATGGAATTCCCGTTTTGTGCACAATGCGATGGCCCACACAAAAGGAGGCAAAAGCCTTACTGGTATAACCAGGACCGTTATCTGTCTTAATGACACATGGGTGGCCCATTACCACAAACACTTGTAACCAATGTGAGCGGACATCAGAAGTCTTTTCACCACAATGTGGGGAGGCAAAAAGAAAACCAGAGAATGTGTCGATGGAGACATGTACTCTAGTAAGCACCCCTTGAGAATCTGTCCCTTCCACGACTGGGTAAGCATAATTAAGAGCCTGGGAAACCAGGGCTCTTTCCATCATAGAGCACAGTCTTTCCATTAACGGAAGATCAACCCTGTCGAGTGTTCTAGGAGGTGGTGCAGGAGGTGGCTCCCCAGGTGTTTTCCATCTCTTTTTACGCTTCCTTGGCTTATAACAACCGAGACCTTTCTCATCCTGTTCCTCCTCTCCTCCCGACTCATCAGTAGAATAATCTAGGGGAGGGGCTGTTGGTATTTTTTGAGTAGAGGAAGGGGGACTTACTGATGTAGAACTCATTATGGAACTTATATCTTCTTCCTCCGTTTGTCTCGCTGTCCTGATGGCCTCAGTGGCTAACTGAGTGGCAGCAGTGCCACCGGCATTAAGAGCATCTCCCACCACTCCCTAGACCGTCAAGGTAGTGCCAGGAAGAGACTCAAGACCATATAATTGCTGATGTAAGACAATATCTCCTTTCACCTTATTCCATTTGGCACTATCGACCCGATCCTGCTCCAGAAACCACTTACTAGTGATACTAAGGGTCTCTACAAATCTTTTAAGAATTTTTCTACTGAGAGGAACCCCAAATTTTTTTAGGAGAGCTTCCAGGGAAATAACTAACTGCCCCTTGGACATTGAATTGCCCATGATCCCAGCTACCTTACCTTACTTTACTTTACTTGCCGGCTCACCACAGCTGGTTCCTTCGTTCTTTTTCGTGCCGCACGTTGGGCGCCACCTGTCCCGACCTGCGGGATTCGGAGGCACGAAAAGAGAAGGGCTGAGGATTGAAATGAGGGGCTTGAGACAACTTGACGCTAGCGGTTGCTTCTTTATTTTCCCTTTACCTTTCTCTTACTTTTCCCTGTCTTTCTACCTTCCCTGACCTTCTCTCTGCTCCTCTCGCGGTAACCTCTCGCAATGACCTCTCGACCTTCTCGTGGTTCTCTTTTTTTTTTTTTTTTTTTTTTTTGTTAAAGGAGCCATTTATTAGCCTATCACTTGAAATAAGGATAGGTGTGTTAGGATAAAATGAGATAATATTCCAGTATCTAATAAAGTGTTAAATAATATTTCATTTTCATCAGAAATACAGCCATGTATGAATTTCCTTCACCGATGAAAGGCATTTTGGGCATCTTGCCTTACAACAAACTGTATTTGCACTGAAGCCATCACTTGATGCTTTCAAATTGTACTGCTCGATATGTTCTTCATGCACATTACTCACATTTTCATTTTTCCTCTTCAGGTGTGGTTGTTTTCAAAGTTTTCCTCTTGATAATTAGCTGACAGGGACACAAATCCAATAGATCTTCCCAGAAGTTGAACTTTGCTATTACTCTTTAGGACTAATTTTACTTTTCTTTGCTTGTACTTTGAGTCTGTCTAACATATAACCTGATTTGTATTTTTGATGCTTTATTTATTTATTTATTTATTTATTTATTTATTTATTTATTTATTTTAATCTTAAATTTTATTTTTATATTCCCCCATACAATTGCAAACGCCCCATTCTGACACCAATCCTTCCCCTCCCGCCCCCCACCTCCCAAAAAGTGTCTCTGGTTCATAGTTTTTTGTTGATTTTGATTTTCACTTTCTTATGAATATAAGATCGTGGTTCTCTTCTTATATCCTGGTAGCTCCTCCCATCGGACCTCCCAGTCTCATTTGACTAACAGGAAACACCTGTGGTTTCTCAGCATGGCATGTGTGTTGCCCAACACGGCGCATGCTCCAGGCGGCTCCGGACACAAAATAGACAACCCTCTAGCTAAACTCACTAAGAAAAAAAAGGGAGGAAACTATTAAATAGAGTCGGAAATGAAAGAGAAGTTATTACAGACACCTCAGAAATACAGAGGATTAAAAGACACTATTATGAATGTCTTGATGCCAAAAAATTGGAAATTCTGGAAGAAGTGGGAAAATCATGGAAGCAGACATCTTTGCAAGTCTGCTTCGGGAAGAAATAGAAAACCTGAACCTGAACAGACCAATTACAAGGAAGGATATTGAAACAGTAATCAAAAATCTCTCCAAAAACAAACGCCCAGGACCAGTCATGTAGTGAGTTTTACCAAACCTTCCTATCCTTCTCAGACTTTTTCCCCCAAAAACCAAAAAACCAAAAAAACAAAATCCAAAAACTGAGTAGGAAACAATGCTCCCAAACACATTTTATGAGCCCAGCATTACTCTCATACCAAAAGCATATAACACAAGAAAAGAAACTCACAGATCAATATCCTTAATGAACACAGATGCAGAAATCCTCAGTGATATCTTAGTAAATCAAATTCAACCATACATTAAGAGAATTGTAACTAAGTGGGAGTTATTACAAGAATCCAAGGATGTTTCAACATATGCAAATAAATCTGTGTCATTCATTGTATCAACAAAAGGAAAGACAAAAATTATATGATTATATCAATTGGTGCCGAGAAGGCATTTGACAAGATTCAGCATCCATTTATGATATAGATGCTTAGTAAAATGGAGATAGAAGGATCATACCTCAACATAATAAAGACCTTATATGCCAAACCCAAAGCCAGCATTATAGGGATTATGCAAGTGGAATAAGTCAGAAGGAAAAACAAATACTGGGTGAATTCACTCAGTTGGAATACAGAGGAAAAAAAGGAGATTGGACAAAACTAAAAACAAAACAAGCCTTAGAAATGTGACTGCAGAATTAAGGCTACTAGTGAGGTTGGAAGACTAGAACAGAGTTCTCACACAGGCACAGTCAACACAAACTACAGAATCCAGCCAAACAGGTGCCTTGCATCTATTACAGAAAGTGTTGCTGCTTTGCTGCTCCAGGAGAAGGAAGGCAGAGTATCCTTCCTGCTCAGCAATGGCTCAGCCATTGAGGGGTGCCATAACCCAGCCAATGAGAAGCCACTACACTTCCAACTTCCCTTTTCTTCCTGTGGACACTTTACAACAGGTCCTCTAAAATCTACTTAACAAGTTTTTCTTTCTTTGAAGGAAGAGTGCTGAGTGTTTCACCTTGAGACTACTCTTCCTAACATTTTTGTTGTTGCTTCAGAATACAGCCATTTTGCTGGGTGAAATAATTAGTTGCTTAATTGTTTAAGGCAACAGTCCCTCAACTAGACTTCTGGCACCATGTTCCCTATGGAGTTCCAAATCCTTGCTTGCAACTGAAACATTTCTTGACCTTGGATATCCACTTATTGCTGAGGTGTTTGTCTTCAGTTTCTGCTGCTGAATGGTGTGGATGGTAAAAGAACTTGACAGCCTCCTAACTTGAGGGCTTAGAGTGCTGATTCTCTGGGGTGGGAGTGGGCATGCCAAGAAGAGAAAAGTTTCCATTCCGGCTACTGCTTGTTCTTGGCCAAAATGTTTAAAAAGCAGCAAACTTCACAGCTCAGAGATGACTCTTTCTTTTTTTTTTTCTCTTCAGAGATGACTCTTCTTGACTGACCTCCTGTTCATGTAGTTTTTAAATTTTATTTTCTATATTTTAAAAGGACAAGTTCATTGGGCAAAGGAGAACAAAAGAGAGAGGCATCTCTCTAGTCACAGGTGGGCAGGAGAGCTGTCCCATAGTTTTAGTATTAATACTATTTCTTAAGAACTGTAACCCAAGTTGTGTTCTGCTAAGATGGCTAATGCTTCCTGCCCAAACAGCCTGTGTTCATTCACTGGATAGCAGAGGGAGCGAGCTGGGTCTAGCTACCTGCTGACCAGATGCCCTTCCTTCTGGGGGAGACTCCATTTATGTCACTCTGACACCTGCGTGACCCTATTTCATCCTCACAGTCACCTTGCAACAAACCGCATTCACTTTTTAACCTCCTAGTCGAGGTGCCTGTGTTGAGGTGATGATCCTGAGGCCACCAAGAGCACCAGACTATGAACTCAGATCTCCCTAGAAGCAAAGCTCACACACTTTCTGATGGTCAATGCCCAATAGAAGAGTTCAAACTTTATGGATTCATCTATTCGTTTGTTCAGCAAATGATCATTAGATACGACTATGAGCCTATTTCTGCTTCCAGGCAGCTTTTGTTTTAGTGGAAGTACTGACAATAGTTTCATTCATAATATCAGCTAATGTGGATTAAACATTGCCAGACAGCTGAGCCATTCTATCTATCCTCTGACAGCACCTGATCAAGAGGTAAGAGTTACTTTAAATTTGTACTTTGCAACTGAAGAAACTGAGGCTCAGCCAGTTAAGTACCTTGTTCAAGGTCAGGTAAATGGCAAGTAGGGATTTAATCTTGGGAAGTCTGAAGTCAGGGCTTGTGTACTGAATTACTGGACTATCTGAATGTTCCACTAGGGAGTGAGGAGGCATAGAAGGTCTTAAAACAAAGCCTGGTGAGCTAAAAGTCACCAGTAAGAGGTAATACAGGACACCATTTTGCTGGCAAGGATGCCCTCAAATGCACCAGAAATGACAGTGTGCTGGGCCCATTTCTCGCTGCTAATCCTAGTCTCCAAGGTAGATGTTGCTGAGTCCAAGATAGTCACAAGACATGGGCTGAGACAATGGAGGAGTCCCTGTGGGGACTAATTTTTTAAAATAAGCTTCAGTGAAGATGAAAGACCACATTGGTATATTGTTACAATTACAAGTCCATAAAATCAATTCCTGGATTATGGACAATGCATGTAGTAAGCACAGACAATTTCTTTCCAATTAAGAAGAAGAAAAGAAGATGACCCCTCTTGCTCTAGAATAAAAAGAAGGACATGTTGTTTCTCACAGGTGGTGTGTGGTATGAGTGCCAGTGCTTTCATGTATCAGGAAGAGGTAGCATTTGACTCCTAGACATTTCTGAGGGCTACTTCAGTGAACAAAGATTTCCAAAGCCCATATATATAAATATGTAACTTTTGTTCAGAAGACATTTTATGTGAAAATTCAATATTTAAAACAAATCCAAGAGGAGCCACCATGACGGGAGGATAGGTTCTCTAAGTTTATGGTTTCCTCTGAGTCCGCCCCTAGGAGTGGATCCGGAAACCGCAGGGAAAATTCAACTTCCATGTCTGCGTGCAAGCAAAATTTCCTCTTTATTGTGATACAAGAATACTTTGGGGGGGGGGTCATCAGACAGGAGAAGCTTTAGCAACCATCAAACAAGGAGATAGGAAATAACAGGTATAGGAAAGTGTATGTTCAGAAGGGGGGGCATCCATGAACCCATAGTTGCAAGTATGGGAAAAGACTTGGAAATTTGCTGCTCTAGCTATGGGCATCTGGAATGCTGGACTTGGTCAGAAAAAAGAAGGTGAGGTGGTGGATTTAGAGATACATTCCTTCTTCCTTGGGGCATTTGGGTGAGGAATTAAAGGGAATGTCCCTGTTATCCTGCAATCATGGTGATTTGTGGGGGTAGGATATTATGATCCAAGCATATGGTCTGAGATATACTATAAAGTCATTTCCAGTCATAAATTAGTATATGACTGGAGTTAAGGATTCCATCCAATTATAAGATTTGTGATGCTTATTTTTAATGTTTTTGGTTTGGATCTCAGAAGAGAAATACAAACCACATTTGGGCTTTCATGTTTAGATGAAGCAATGTTTGCATGCAGTTGATTCCAAATACTTTTTAGTAGTGGAACTGTTTTCAAATTAAATCTTTGTTGGAATTCCATGATAGTGGATAGACTGCAGTATTTTAGCAGCTTGGAAGTTCAAATGTAAAACATCTATTTAATGGAAAATTAATCAAGGAAATAAATGGAGTCTGTTAGGACGCTGCATAATATTTGAAATTAGAAGTTAATATCACAAACATTTTGTCAGTTCCAGCATTGCTTTGTTCCTTTTTTTTTTCTTTTTGCTTGTTACCACACATTTTAGGAAATAGTGGTTTGCACAGATAAATGGCAGTAAAAGTTAAGTATTTTTAAGTAACTTGCTGTTTATTCTGAGAATATGCCTTAATTAATCAAAGGTAACAGAACTTTTTTCCTGTTTTATTTCAGAATAAGGTTTATTGGAACCAAGAGCTGTTTCCCATGAGCTAAGTTTTTAAAATTAAAGTTGGATTCTTTGGTAGGTTATGCATTCTTTGTAGGTTATGGTTATGTTACACGGTGCTATTTATTTCTTCTGTATGGTTTTCCTCTCTTAAATTGCAACTGTTCTTAGTGGTACCAGTATCTCTTTGAACAACCTGTGCACCACCAGTGATATATCATTTCACTGGCTGTACTGTCCACCAGTCCAACTTCTTTGGACAAACTTGGCATAAAGCATCTTATGTCACCTTTGAATAATGGGAGAGTATACTGAGATTAAGGACATATCCTCTGCGTAACAAAGATTTCTAATTGTCTTTTTATATCTATTTATCCTTCTTCCTTTAAAATGGGACCCCACAATAATGACCCAACTAGAAGACATTTCCCAGAGGTCTTTTCAATAAGATAAAGCCATGTGAACTAGTCCTAATCAGTGACATATAAAAAGCGTATTGTGTGGATCTTCTAGGGCCTTTCTTATGGCAGATTCAGGTACAGGGTATTATCCTCTTCTGTTCTTCCGCACTTTCCTCTTTTCATCTGGAATGTGAATATGAAGGCTGGAGTTCCATCAACCACCTTGTATCTGGAACTTGAGATGATGTGGAGGATGTCAGTTTAAGGATTATGATTCACAATGATTGAAGAAGTTTGAGTTTTTGGGACTCTGCAATCTTTCTGCTAACTCTGGAGTCCCTGAACTTCCAAGTTTCTGAACTTCCTTTACTTCTACTTGTTTAAGTTATGCTAGTACATAGCCCAACTTAATTCTGACTGATGTCATTAAAATGGAAGTCTTGGGGGCCTCCCCTAGTGGCACAGGGGTTGAGTGCTGGGCTGCGAAGCTGCAAGCAGCCTCTGCAGCACCGGTTTGATCCCCGCCTGCCAGGTGAGGGTCCCACATGGCGCGCAGACCTCTCCTGCCACGCCTGCTGCTCCCCTCAGCAGTGTACTTCGGTCCTTCTGCCTGTTCTGCTCCCCACTCTGGCTCTGGTGAATTCTCTCACCCTCCTGTGCTTCTGACTGTACCCAGTGCTTGTATAAATAAATAAATAAATCTTAAAAACAAAACAAAACAAAAAAAAAAAATGGAAGTCTTGGTCTAGAAGGACCTATCTGTCTTTAGTTTGGTAGATATGCCAGTTAATATCTTTTTAATTATGTATAATAGATATCTAAATAATTATGGATTAAGCAACCAAGTATTTAACTATTTTATACAATAGGAAGTTGGAACGTAGGCAATTAGGAAGTAGATTCAGTTTCTCAGTAATTTCATCATGGACCCAGTCTCTTTCCATTTTTTCTGCTCTAATAGTGCATGAATTTAGGAAATGTATCCTTTCCCAGTCTCAAAAAAAAAGAGCAATGAGACTGGTCTATCTTTTGGCAGTCTCTCTCTTTTTTTTTTTTTTTTTAAATCAAGGAAACATATTTCCAATATACCTTCAAGAGGACTTAGTTTTATTAGCTAGACTAGAAATCTTGCCTGCCACTGACAATCACTAACAAGGAAATGGATTACCATGATTGACGTAAAAGCAAACACAAATTATCCCTTGAGATTCTGCACATGACAACCTAAACAAAATCAAGATTTTAGGGGAGAGTGGATAAATGACTCCTGGGTGGGTAACATAATAGACTTTCCTAAGCTATTTTAAAAAGGGCATTAGGGGAAAAAAATAAAAAGAGCATTAGAACTGGCAAGTCAGCTAAAGAACAGTGACCTTAATTGAACCTATTAGTATGCAGGACCTCCTGGGACGTGCCTCTGACCACAAAGGAGGTGAGTACTAAACCCTACACTGGGCCTCCCTGGTGGTGTAAGGAGTTAAGGCGCAACCTATGAAGCTATCCAAAGCCACTGCAGCACGAGTTCAATCCCTGGCCAGGGAGCTACACACATGGTGCAGCAGACTTTTCCTGGCTCGCCTCTCCTGGCTCGCCCGCTGCTCCCCTCAGCAGTATATTTCAGTCAGTCTGCCTGTTCTGTTCCCCATTCTGTCTCTGGTGAATCCTCTCACCCACTCCTCACACCTCTGGCCTGTACCCTAGTTCTTGTATGCATAAATAAATAAATCTTAAAAAAAATAAACCCTATACTGGCTCAGTGGAAGCCAGAGAACACTAACAGGAAGGAATTTTCTTAGGAAACATTGTTGCAGAGTATGGACTCCACACTTAGGGTCTTCCTCTGCATGTAGGGTGAAGCTACAGATGATGTCCTGCTTTGCAAAGTCCATGTTCACCAGCCTCATTTATCTGGTACTGCTGGGCAATGAAGTTGACTGCATTAACAAATAATCTCATAATTTAAAAGGCTAAAACCTTTATTAAGTTTACCTAGAATATAATTATTTTGACTTCTTAGCTAAAATACATTAAATATTTAATATTTTTTTTCTGGGCAGGTAAGAGTCATCTTTAGGAACATCATTTTTTAACAGCTTTATTGAGATAATTTATTTTCCATAAAGTTCACCTGTTTTAATGCACAGTTCTTCGATAACACGCCCCCAAGTTTTATTGACATATAATTGACATACATCACTGTAGATATTTAAAGTTAACAGCAAAATAATATGACTTTCATATAGTCTGGAATGATTACTGCCATAAGGTTAGTTAGGATCCATTATCTGATATAGATACAATAAAACAGAGCAAAATAGGAAAAAAAATTTCCTTTGATGAGAACTTTTAGGATGTATTTGCTTAATTTTTGTATAGATCATATATAAATCATTTTAATATATTTAGAATTGTGTAACCATAATCAATATATAGATTTAGAACATTTAAAGCACCCCACAAGGAAACCCCATACTCATTAGCTGTCACTCCCCATTATCACTCTCCCATATTCCTCCGTCAGTTCCTCTAAGTTCTAGGCAACTACTAATTTATATGCCTCTGTAAATTGCTTATTCTAGATGTTTTTATATAAAAGGGATCACTGAATACATGGTCTTTTATGTGTGACTTAATTCACTGAAAGTTTTGAAGTCCTTCAATTTCCATCATGTATCAGTACTTCATTCTTACTGTGAAATCTCATTGCATTGTGTGGTTACATCACATTTTGTGTACCTTGTCATCCTTTGATGGATATTTGGATTGCTTTCATTTTTTGGCTAGTATGCATAATGTTACCATAATTTATATAATTTATATACATGGTTTTGGATGAATATAAATTCTCATTTTTAACAGCATCTTTTTTATAGTGTTTTGTAGAAGGGAATAATGTTAAATAATAGTTTTAGCATAAGTACTTATGAACATAAGGTATTGTATGACTTCTGTCCCACATCGTTTATTTTTTAGCAATAGTGATACTGTCAAGAACCATTAAGAAGGGTCTGAAGAAGGCAGAATTCCATCGGGAAAGAGGGCAGTGAGGTGTGTGTGTGTGTGTGTGTGCATATGTGTATCTTGCTTTAAGGTATAGTATCATTTACTAATCAGTCTTTTTCCATTAACTTACATCATCATGTCAACTCAATTAGCAACCAGCCATTGAAACCCAAGGAAGTACAAGGCATTTGTGTATCTCTGTATATTGGCTGTAGCTATTAAAGTTTTCTTTTATGCCTATCAGCTTCTCACTGTTCTCTGGCAGCTACTACCTACTTAGTATATCACTATTTGGTAGGGTGGAGTGTACACAGAATAATTCCAAAATCTTTTCATAAAGTGCATAATACTTTTATAAATCAGGGAACATTTTTCTTCTTTTTGTATGTTTGGATATGTGTCTGTGTATAGAGATAGAGGGTAATGATAACTACTTTTAGCTGGTTACTTCTTTTGCTAGTCAAGTTTTTTCCCTTTATGGTTTATTTATTTATGCATACAGTAAGTGGGGTACAGGCCAGAGGTGCGGGGGGTAAGAGGATTTACCAGAGACAGAGCGGGGAACAGAACAGGCAGACTGACTGAAATACATAGCCGAGGGGAACAGTGGGCAAGACAGGAGAGGTCTGCTGCACCATGTGGGTAGCTCCCTGGCCAGCCAGGGCTACGGATAACTTCACAGTGCAGTGCTTAACCCCTTGCACCATCAGGGAGGACCTAGACAAGTTTTTTTTTTTTTCATCCTGACTGTACATTAAGTCATATGAAGGAGATTTGTAAAGTGCCTGGGCCCCACTCCTAGAGATTCTGAACTAACGATCTAGGGTAAGACAGAGAGATTCATTTTATTAAAATATCCCCAGGTGATTTTATCCTGGCTTAAAAACTTCACATGCCAGAGTGTGACAGGACAGTCACTTTCCTGCAGCTTCTCAAGTCTTCTCCATAACCTGCATCGTGCATGTTAGTACATACTATTACCAATTTTAACAACATTTCTTGAACACTTATTATGTGCTAAACACTTTTAAACATTTAACATGCATCAACTCATTTAATAATTACAATGGCGCCTTCAAGTAGATGCTATTATCACATCTGCATTTTATAGATGAAGAAGCTGAGTCTCACAGTGGTTAGGTAACTTGCTCAACATTGTGTAACTAATAAATGTGGGAGAAAGATGAGATAGAATTGGAATTCAGTGTTAACCCTCATGCTCTATGGCGAGGAAGGAAAGAGCACTGAATGATTTGTTTTGGAATAAAAGTTATTGAGACAGTTTGGAAACCAGGTCTTTTCACGTCAAATAATAGCAACCTTGCTACTATTCCATGTTGTAATAATAAATTAGTTAAATCATCATTCCTAACTTTTCACTAGCATTTAGTAAGCGTCTGTTATCTAGACACTATGCAAAAGACATTATCTCGTTTAATTCTTATACCAACTTGCTGAAGTAGTTCCTATTATCTCCAATTTTTTTTTTTTTTTTTTTTTTTTTTTTTTTAACATCAGGCAGTTAAGTTTAGGAGGAGTAATGATGGTTCCCGAAGTTCTTGGTGGAGCTGGTAATAGAACCCTGGTCTGGGTGACTATCAGTTACCACTATTTTCATGGCCCTCTATGTATGTAACTACTAATGTCAACACAAGAATATTGCTATTCCCTTCATTCCTTCCAGTGACCTCTTGGTTGGGCCATCAGATTAAATTTTTTCCTTATTTAAATAAGATTTTCTAAATTAATACTGAATATCTAAAAAATATTTAAGATATCTAAATTAATATTTTCCTATATCCCTCATAAAGAAAAAAAGGAATAAAGGGTATTTTTTTTAAAAAATGGAAAAATATAAAGATTTAATCTGTGTTTCTGGAGATCAAGGATAATTTCCTCTCATGTGGGTATGAACCATGTCCAAAGCCTGGGTGCATTGTGGAGGCAGAAGAACTTGTAGGGGGGAGAAGGTAAATGGAAGAGGAAGATTGAGAGTCATCTGGCCAAGGAAGTGAGGGAAGATGTTGTATGGAACCACAGATCTGACCCAATTTGCATAAGTCATAACTTTTTCTGGTGTAAGGAGTAATGCTTGACAGTTATTATAGAAGAAAGTATGAGACTGCATAGGATGAAAATTTTAAATTAGTTTCATGTTCTGGAAATAGTGAGACTGGAGGTCTTAAGTGCTCCAAATATGATAAGAACAAAGGGAGGGCTGGCATTGGCTCAAAGCTCATGGTGGCCATTTCAAAATTTATAAATGGAAAATAGGTGTTATACATTTGTTAGTTTAGAAATAAGAAACATGAAAGAATTGATAAAACTGTGGATTCATGGGCCTCCCCGGTGGCGCAGCGGTTGAGCACTGGGCTGCGAAGCTGCCCGCAGCCTCTGCAGCGCCGGTTCAATCCCCGGCTACCGGGCAGGCGAGGGTCCCACATGGTGTGCAGACCTCTCCTGCCGCGCCCAGTGCTCCCCTCAGCAGTGCA
>NW_023603184.1:70907332-70926332 GCF_014898055.3 Talpa occidentalis
CAAGTTATTTAATCTCCCAGTGAAATTTGCATCTTCTTTAAATAATGGTAATAATAGGGCCTCCCTGGTGGCGCAAGGGGTTAAGCTCCGCACTATGAAGTAATCCGCAGCCTCTGCAGTACAAGTTCAATCCCCAGCCAGTCAGAGAGAAATCCACATGATGAAGCAGACCTCTCCTTCTCACCTGCTGCTCCCCTCAGCAGTGTATTTCAGTAGATCTGCCTGTTCTGTTCCCCACTCTGTCTCTGTCCTCTCACCCCCCGCATCTCTGGCCTGTACCCCAGCTCTTGTATGCATAAATAAATAAATCTTTAAAAAATAATGGTAATAATAGAATCCACTTTCTGGATTTTTGCAAAAATTAAATAAATACCTGTGAAGTACTAGTATAATGCCTGGCATGAGTTACCCAATTTATAAATCCAAAGGTTCAAGTATTGTTACTTTGATAATATAATGGGCAAAGGGTGATGAAAAATGGTTAAAAGAGCAGTGTCTTGGAGACCTATTTTCTAGTCTCAGCTCTATCAACTACTAATTGTGTGAGATTTACAAAGGATCATCTTAATTCAAGTACTTGATTTTCTTAATAAGAGTGTTGCATAAAACAATGCTACTCAAATTTTACCAGTAAAACTCTCTATTAATACCTTTGTGGAAGTGAAATATAGAAAACAGATTTTAAAATGATGCTACTTCCTCCTACTATCACTGCCCAAACCCTCTAAGATATTTCTGGGCAAGACTGAGGCTGGTAGTTGAGTACCCTAGATTATAAGACCTCTACAGGTCTTTGATTCATGAATGAGTTTCCCTTTCAAAGTACGTTCGAACATTATGGTAAGCTAGTAAATGCTCAATAAATATTAGCTGTTGTCATTGTGTCTGTTGTTGATAATAACAATGAGAGCACTGCTGTGCTTATACCCTGACAGGCCACTTTATTCCTAAATACCTTCAACATATATATTTTTAGAGAGCCTACTATGTGCTCAGGTATTGGACAAATCTGGGCCATTTGAAGCATGTCTTGATTCTAACACAAGGACAATAAATTCTCTCCAGAGCCCAGTTGCAGCCATAAGTTCTTTTTTAAAAAAAATACATTTATTTATGCATACAAGAACTGGGGTATAGGCCAGAGGTGCAGGGAGTGAGAGGATTCACCAGAGACAGAGTGGGGAGCAGAATAGGCAGAGCTACTGAAATACACTGCTGAGGGGAGCAACGGGCGAGACAGGAGAGGTTTGCTGCGCCATGTGGGTAGCTCCTGGCCAGGCGGGGATCAAATTTGTGCTGCAGAGGCTGAGGATAGCTTCACAGTGCTGTGTTTAACCCCTTGCACCACCAGGGGGCCCTAGTCATAAGTTGTTAAGGAAGCTACTTCACTGACAGACATCCATAGGAACCTATTCCTATTCCGGGCTCATTCCAATGCTCCATTACTAACTTTTCTAAAGCAGAACTAGTCTCTGGCAACTAGCCATTTTCTTATTTAAGAATAGCATTGTAGAAGGCAACACTGAGTAAACATCCTGCCTTATCAAGCAAGAAGACTCAGTTTGAGATTAAGTCAACTCTGGGTGCCCAAGAGAATATAAAGAAACATCCCCTTTCTAGATAAATGATTGCTTATGTTTATCAGGATGGAAGAGAAAGTCAATGACGCCTTTCAGAGAGGTGTTCTTAAGAGTGGACAAAAATTCCTTAAGTTGTCTGTTGTCATGGTTGTTGTCATTAGTAAGGAGATATTTCTGGAAAGAAGATAAATTTATGCTTCAATTGAGTCATACCTGCACTTAGATTGTCTTCACTCACAAGTCTGTATGTTGGATGCTGGTTTATTAAGAAAACCAGTGAGGTTTCCTCATAGATCCTTTCCTTCACCAGATGTCACCATATATACTCCCCACAGTGGTTCTCTACTCTCCTATTTCTACATTGTTTTGTGTCCTTCCCATTGCTGTTCTTCAAAGACTGGTTCATGCAGAAGCAGGCAGGGCAAACACATTGGCAAGTTGACCCCACAGAGAAAGGGCACATAGGGTTCTCTCCAAAGCTCATTTTTAGAAATTTGCTAAGGAATTAATTGTGTCCCTAACCTCTAATGTGACTATATTTGGAAATAAGGCTTTTAGGACATAAAATTAATTAAGATTTGATGAGGCTATAAGGGTGGGGCCCTAGTTTGATAGGATTAGTGCCCTTAAAAAAAGGGACACTGGACAGCTGGCTCTTGGGCTCTCTCCATTATCATACGCACATGCTCAGAGAAAAGGCACATGAGGACACAGCAAGAAAGCTGTCATCCACGTAGTCAGAAAGAGATCTCAACAGAATTAAACCCTGCCAGCACCTTCATCATGGACTTTTCAGCTCCCAGAACTTAGAAGATGTGGCATTTTGTGTGGCGGCCTGAGCTGACAATGACAGATAGATTGTGTGGTTTTAGCAATTGTCTTACATGAGGCTTCAGGCTGCTGGACTGGCTGAAGAAATGTATGGGGCATTTTATCATCCCCTGGATGGGATGGTGACTTTTATGCTGGCAATTAAAAGCTGCTGCATTACATTCTTTGTAACTCTGAAAGCATTTGAATCCTGTCTGGCAATGTGCTTGTTCTTTGCAATGTGGCAAGAGTATCTTCAAAAGATTCTATGAGAGGGGCCTCCCCTGGTGGCGCAGCAGTTGAGCGCTGTGCTGCAAAGCTGCCCACAGCCTCTGCAGCGCTGGTTCGATCCCCGGCATATAAATAAATAAATAAATCTTTAAAAAAAATTCTATG
The DNA here is from genome assembly GCF_014898055.3 of Talpa occidentalis. NCBI lineage: Eukaryota > Metazoa > Chordata > Mammalia > Eulipotyphla > Talpidae > Talpa > Talpa occidentalis. The sequence continues at coordinate 70,910,119 of NW_023603184.1, forward strand.
AGACCAGGCTTTTGAGCACCTAGCTTGGTATATGAATGATCTCAGAAGGTTGGGGGGTTTTCTTTCCATCCTTGCTAACTAGATCAGAGTTTACCCCCAGGCTCCTCCACTGTAGGAGTAGGTGACAGGAGATAGTAGTGAAAACATAACTTCCAGTCCAAAACAAAATACATTAAAAATGTATAATAATGAATATGCATAATTCTCTGTTATAAGAGTAACATGGTATAACATACTCTGTGTAACAGTATTACATGCTCATTATAAAAAAAACCTGAAAAATTCATTCAGTATACAGAAGAAATTTTAAACTACCTATAATTCTACTGACTATATGCATTTTCCTTCCAGTGTTGTGTTTATATGTGTCTGTGAATGTGTGTGTATAGTTTTTTAACAGAATTGGGATAATGCCATACATAGCAGATCCTTGAATAATTTTTTTCCTTCAAAGTCAATTCATTATAGTGTAAAAAAAAATCCTGACCAATATTTATTCAAGAACCTACTTTCGTTATAGTACGTTTGACTTAAAGTCACAGTTTTCAAGATCCTGTCAATACCTTTCAAGAACAGTATCTATGTTAAGTGAGTGCTTACTGTGTAGTAATATAGCTTCCTTTGTTTTTTAACATTACCTACCGTGGGAATTTTGTGAAGTCACTAGGTCTTCCCCCCACCAATATTATTTTAATGATGTGTTTTGGATAAGAAGTAGGATTTATTGGTGGGTTTGACTAAGGAAAAAGCAACTCTGAGGCTATCATGAGTACAGCGCCTGCCATTTGTCCAGAGGGCATAGATTAAGGGTGTATTTGACCCCACAACCATCTGAGATGAGCCACTTTTCAACCATCATGTCTTCAAATTTGACCACATTAAATATGGCAAATCCCCTTTTGCTGGAGAAGTGGATCTTCTGGCAGCCAGGGAATTTGAACTTTGCCCTGCATAGAGCCTTAGACGCATATTCCTGTTATGCAGGTTGTGCAGAGGGACATGATGACTTGGCTAATGTGGACCCCAACCAATGTACCTGGGACTTTGCAAAGGTGCCCCACGCACCTGTCTGGAACCTAAACTTGAATCCAGCATGAGGTAAAACATGAATGTCCACAGGATATTGCCAAGGGCTGTCTACGAGGTACCTTAGGGCAACCCATGCAAACAATAGGCTGCCATCACGACCAAGGGGCTGCTCTTTGCAGCCATTGCACACCAGGCCCCACAGGGAAGAGTACACTTGACTTAACTGGTTGCAAATGTGACTTTTTTTAAATGTCATATGATTTTTAGCTAACATAGTAATATAAAATGCTAAGTGGTAAAAGCAAAGGGAATGATTGTAGCTTAACTTCCTGGTGTTCTTCATTTCTTATTGAATAATAGAAAATGCCCGACCCTAGAATGGGCTACCAAGAAAAACTGTAGAACAATTTTTCTCTAGAAAATTTAAGAAGAGGGCCTCCCCTGGTGGCGTAGGCGGTTGAGCGCAGTGCTATGAAGCTGTCCACAGCCTCTGTAGCGCCGGTTTGATCCCAGCCGCTAGCGAGAATCCCACATGGTGTGTGTGGCAGACCTTTCCTGTCTCTCTCACTGCTCCCCTGAGCAGTGTATTTCAGTCAGTCTGCCTGTTCTGTTCCCTGCTCTGTCTCTGGTGAATCCTCTAAGCCTCCCACGCATTTGGCTTGTTCCCTGGTTCCTGGATGCATGAATAAATAAATCTTAAAAAAAAAAAAAAAAAAGGGAAGGAAAACTTGAGAACAAAAGAATTCCATCCAGTGGAGTTGGCTTCAGCAGGTACTGAAGTAGCAGGTCAGTGTAATTATTTTAAAAACCAGGCATACTGATCATGTGAGGCTGTACTTAGTCACGAGAGTTTTTCATTCTTGTCCTTAATCCAGATTCATCCTCAAAAGGACAAAAGGATATATTGGCCTCTTTCTTTTAGAGTAGTGCCCAAAACCCTAGGTTGGTGAGTCCTACTCTTTCCATCATGTGTGTGAAGAAACTGAGGCTCAGAAAGCTTAGGGTTGGAGAGAACACCATGTTGAGAAAAGAACCCAGGAGCTGCCCTCCCCCTGCCCAACACACACACATACTTGCTCTCTGTGTCAGAATTTCAGCCTGCTATAACAGCACCGTAAACTGGGGGCTTATAAATGACAGACACGCACTCTCACAGTTCTGGAGACTGCAAAGCCCCAGTTCAAGGTGCCAATGGATTTGGCATCTGGTGAGAGCCCGCTTTCTGGTTGGTAGTTGCTGAATTCTAGCTGCGTCCTCATGTGTCAGAGGGGCGAGTGATCCCCCTGGAGTCTCTTTTATAGGGACACTGATGCCATTCATAAGGGCCTTGCACTGTCATCTAATCACCTCCCAAGGACCCCAACTCCTAATACCAGCACACTGGGGTTTATGTTTCAACATATGGATTTGCAGGGGAAGACATGAACTTTCAGTCTACAGTCCTCTAATTATTTTTTCAGGCATACAAAAAAGGATAGTCAAATAAGGCATGTACCTTGTGGCTCACAAACAAATTCAGAAATAAAAACATAAATTAAGACTTTGTGTCTTCCTTCCTCCCCACCTCACCCTCAAGTAGTGACCGCTCCTCTTAAGGTGCTATTCTTTATGACCAAGAAGATTATTATATCCTTACTACCTATGTGCATGTTAGATAGTATATGTTCTGTATATTTAAAATTTTATATATTTGCTGTCATCCTTTGGGACCCTTTTGCAACTTTTTTTTCATTCAACTTTTTCACATTGTACCCACATTTTAACGTCCGTGCTGTCCTTACATTATGGATATTTCTTTATTTTTTATTTTTTTAAATATTTTATTTTATATAATTCTTACATCATTTTTCATCTTTGTACAATGTATTCATTTCATTTTGGTTATATTCCCCATACAATTGCACCCCCCCCCATATTTTGACTCTAGTTCTTCCTCTCCCTGCCCCTCCCTAATTCCCCCACCCTCGTAGTGTGTTTCTGGTTTATAGTTGCTTGTTGATTTTGATTATTACTTTGCATTGATTAGTCTTTTTCCTGGTCTCTTATTTAGGTTTTCTCAATTCCTGCTATGAGTGAGACCATCCGGTATTTTTCTTTTTCTTTCTGACTTATTTCACTGAGCATGATCCTTTCTAGCTCCATCTATGTTGCTGCAAACTGCATGTGTTTATCTTTTTTAATTGCTGAGTAATATTCCATTGTGTATATGTACCTCATCTTCTTGATCCAGTCATCTATTTTTGGGCATTTGGGTTGTTTCCATAGCTTAGCTATTATAAATAGTGCTGCTATAAACAAAGGTGTGCAGGTGCCCTTTGGAAATACTGTTTCTGGGCCATTATGGATATTTAATATTTAATAATGTGTGTTTACCTATACTTAATCATGTTTGTAAATATGTGGGTGTTTTCACCATTGTAGTGGCACAGGCATGAGTAGTCTGCCACAGATCTGCTGATACTTCTGAGCTTTGCCCACTGAACTAAGTAGCCTGTGATGGTGGTTTCTCTCTCAATACTTGTAGATTCTATAGCATACCACTGGGCATGGTTCTGTGTAACTAAAAGTATGTTATCCTGGGGCACATGGAACAGAAACAGAGCAATAGTAAAATAGATTCAATGAGTCCAAAACAACTTGGCATGTGGAAATGCATGCAAGAAAATCCCTGCCAAAAAAGTGGAAGAGGGAAAAGAAGCTCCAGGAAAAAATGTGCTCCTGACCCCACCCTGTGCTCAGGTCTCAAAATCCTTTCCTGGAAGAGCTGTGAGGCCTATAGGAAATGAAGGCTCATACACTCAGATATTTATTGATCGGAACAGGTTGAGTCTGATGCTTCCTTTTTCATTTTGATCATTAAATTTTAAATGTCATGGATATTAAGGTTATGAAATATTTGACTAATTGCCTGGATCTGGACTTTTTTCCCCACCATTGTCTCTGATTTTTTTTTTGAATAGCTATTTATTAAAAAGAAGATTCTAGAAAACTTCAAATGACACTGTCGAACATTTTTTCATTTGAAGCTCCACTCTGCTTTCTGTTTCTAAGACCCTCAGAAAATGTTAAACATTTATCTTTCCAATTTGGCCCTCTTTACTATTAAGATTTTTGCCCTAAGTTTTGCATTTTTAATGAAGCTGAAATTAAAACTGCTCCCTTGACCCAACTACAAAGGCTCTTTCTTTAAGTAATAGCCTTACCCACATGAGAATCAAGCTTATTGGTCAACCGTCTACCACAGAAAATGAAATTCTCTAAATTTCAGTGAAATAATGTTTGTCTTTGGCCCTTCTTCACTAAAAGGGTGAAGGATTTAAGATACAAAGAAAACAGTTGAAATCTGGGCTCTTTTGGATGTGCTTTCTCCAAAGTAGGTCAGACTGTGTTACTATAAATCTTAACAATTCTCTTTTAATTCTTTCACTGGCAACCCTAGGGGGCGTGGAGGCTAGGGGGAGGGAAACACATCCAATTAATTAAAGAAAATCACAGCAGAAAAAGAAAGGGCCTGAAGTGCTGATGATCTACTTCTCCACCACCAAAGCGTTCATCAACATGAAAATTATTATCGAAAGAATTACTGATGGTGAGGCGATAATTATACAAAGGACGCTTCAGTAGCCTGCTAAGGTTGACCGCAAACATTCATCTGCCTCGTGGTATCTGAGAGGGAGGCTGACACAGCTCAGGAGAGAGGCCAAGAGGAACCTGGAATGACCCTCACCACTCGGAGCTTGACATACCATGGCAGAAAATCCAGAGGAGGATTCAGCAGAAACTTGCTAGAAGGCATAGAATTTAATGCAAGGGTGTGTGTGTGTGTGTGTGTGTGTGTGTGTGTGTGTGTGTGTGTGTGTGTGTAATATGAAAATACAGAAAGCCTTTACAATCTGATGTGCTTATTTTTCCTGAATCCAAATTCTCTCTTTCTTTGGCCTCTAACTTGTACTCCTACCTTAACCATGGAGTAGTATAATTGTTCCAAAGAGCAACTTTGCCAGAAAATAAATAACATAATTTCGCCACTTAATCAGAAGGTTGCCAGCTTAAGTTTTTATAATTATGTATTTGTGACTTCAAAAACTTTTGAACTCCTTTTCTAAATCATCACAGACCAGCAAATTCTGCTAATTTTTAGGGATTTTTAGAAGTGCCTCTACTTATTCTTTTACTACATCTGAGACTCTGCAAAGAATTATTCTAGAAAAATGACTCTTCATTAAGCTATCCTGGAAAAATCTGTTTCCAGTATTTCCCAATTAACCAATCCAGGACAACACTGTTACCATCAATAAATTTTTTCGCCTGTGCATCTAAAAGAGGTCCTTTTTTCACTCTTCACTGGGAGGGGATATTCCTCTTGTATTCTTTTGTTTTCTGTCTTCTAAGTTACTTCTTCATTGTATTCATCAGCCATTATCAAAAATATGCTGCCTAAGAAACAATCTGTAGCATAACAAAATATTTATTCTTGCTTTGGCATTTGCAGCCTGCTAGAGGGTTGACTGATCTGGGTTGAGCTCAGCCTGTTTGGCATCAAGCTGTGGGCCAGGACAAGGGCGACTCCATTTGTCTCTCATTCTGCTCAGATCAGTGGTGTCCTGAGGCAAGGTCTTCCTGAGGGGGTTAGGAGGAGCACAAATAACAAGCCCAACTCCACCGATGGATTGAAAGCCTGTGCTCACTTTTCATCCATTCGTGCCAAAGCAAATAAGCCAAACCCAACATCAGTGGAGCCAAAAAAACAAAGTCTACCTCTCATGGTAGGAACTGCAGACTCACATAATGTGATCTATCACTTTTATCTTTTTATTTTAAGTCTTTTCTATTTAAAAAGCATTAGTATATAACCCTTTTAGGAAACGTAGCAAAACAGACTCTGACAAACTTTGTGAACTCAAATGTTGGCTTTTCTAGTGACTGTCTGGGTAAATTTAGGGAGATTGTTAATCCTTTCCAGCCTCCAGTTCCTGAATTCATAGAATGGGAGCGCATTTATTTTAAATCACTGGTGGAGTAGACTAAATGAGATAGTGTACATATGACACTTAGCATAGTGAAATGTACATGACAAAATGTGCTAAAAAAAATAGTAACTGTTAATATTGGGCCATTTATTCAGCACACATTCATTGAAGATGGATACTTGCAGACCACTTTTCTATGTTCTGATGGTACAAAAATTAATGACACAGTCCCTGAAGGTGATGAGTACTAACTGTACCTGAAACTGGTAACAGTCACAAAGAGTGCATGGGCATCAAAGACATCTTTACAGACACATCACCCAAAGCATGTGAAGCAAAGATAAACAGCTGGGACTACATCAAATTAAAGAGCTTTTGCACAGCAAAAGAGACAATAACAAAACAAAGAGAAACCCCACCAACTGGGAGAACATTTTTGCACCCAACACTAATGATAAAGGACTGATCACAAAAATCTGCAAAGAGCTGATGAGACTCAACAACAACAAAAGAAAATAATCCAGTCAAAAAAATGGCAGAAGAGCTAAAAAGAAACTTCTCTCAAGAGGAAATGCAAATGGCCAACAGGCATATGAAAAAATGTTCAACATCACTTGTCATCAGGGAAATGCAAATCAAAACTACCATGAGATACCATCTTACACCAGTGAGAATGGCACATATTAAAAAAACGAGCAACAACAAATGTTGGCGAGGGTGTGGAGAAAAAGGAACTCTCCTGCACTGTTGTGGAGTGCAAACTGGTCAACCACTGTGGAAAGCTGTATGGAGATTTCTGGACCTACTAAACATAGAGCTTCCGTATGATCCAGCAATTCCACTCCTAGGTATTTACCCAAAGGACACAGAAACATCAATTCCAAAGAACACCTGCACCCCTATGTTTATATCAGCACTGTTTACAATAGCTAAGCTTTGGAAACAACCCAAATGCCCAAAAATAGATGACTGGATCAAGAAGATGTGGTACATATATACCATGAATATACTCAGCATTCAAAAAAGATAAACACATGCAATTGCAGCAACATGGATGGCGCTGGAAGGGATCATGCTCAGCGAAATAAGCCAAAAAGAAAAAGAAAAATACCGGATGGTCTCACTCATAGCAGGAATCTAAAAAACTTAAATAAGGGACCAGGAAATGAATAACTATAAGAAAGTGAAAATCAAAATCAACAAAAAACTATGAACCAGAGACACTTTTAGGGGGCGGGGGTGGAGGGGAGGATTGGGGTCAGAATGGGGGCTGCAATTGTATGGGAATATAACAAAAATTTATTAAAAAAAAAAAAAAAACAAAGAGTGCATGGGAAGAGCCACATAACCCAGTCTGGAGCATCAGAAAAAGTCTCCTGGTAGATATGACACACAAATAGAATCTTAGAAAATAAATGAGAGTTTGCCAGAAAGATGAGGAAGATGGTAGGTGGGTGTTCCAAGCACAGGAACAGACAAAAAGAATCTAGTGTGCTCAGAGGAATGGATCATCAATAGATTTGTGGGGAGGAAGGAGAGAAACTGGAGGAGACTGATTGGGACAGGGGACAAGTTCAGTTATCATAAGTTTGTTTTACTAAGAGGTTAGATTCTATCCCAGGGTCCATTAACCATCCAATAGTATTCAAATTAGAAGGACTCATTTAATTTCATCCTCTCCAATCTATATTAATGCTTCATGGTCTCACTGTGACCTGGTACAAAGAGAGGTCTGGAGTCTGCTGCAAGAGAGATCTTTGGCCACTGTTGCAGACATCTGGAGGAGGGTACCTTGGTTATACCTTCAATCCTATGAAATTTAACAAGGTTTAATGTCCAGCACTCTACTTGGCACTTGAGATCAGGTTTGGAGTGGTGTGAAAAGTATGAACAAACATGAGCTCTGCTTCTAGAGGTTTCCAATCAAAGGGTTCCAATCCAGCCAGAGGGAACCCAGAGTATGTCCCCTGGAATTACCCCAGCTGTCACATGAGCTTCCTTCCCTAACCCCACAACCTGTTCATCTTAGGCTATCTCTCCTTTGGAGGTTATGCTTCCTGGATTAGTAATCAGGGATCACCTCCACTGAACAGAAAGGACTAGAAGTACTTTGCTGAGTTTCATCCAGTGCTAACCTTTCCTCTCCACTTCTCTCTCCACTGGGAAAGAAGATGAATCAGCCTGGAAGGGTTGAGAAATAAAGGAAGGTTTGTACTCAGTATGTGTTGCCCTTCCTTTGGAGGTGGGGGTGGAGTACAAATAAACAGCTATGAAGTACAATTATGTACCTCATGAAATAGGGATTTTAAAAAGTTGATACTAGGAATGAATTAGTAATGGACCTCTGCTGAAGTTTTATAAATTGTACTTGTCACACCATTCAGTGGTCATTACACCTTTTTAATAATCTGCAAGAATTCGTTTTGTAATTGGCAAAAAATTCAGGATTTCAGGAAAAACTCTGCATTATGTGTTAGTCCAAGATTTTCCTTCTAAAAGAGGACAAGCTCTCCCCCTCTAGCATGCCCCAGCTCTTGGGGATCCCTCATGCTGCAGCATCCTCTCCCTGGATCCCACCTCTCTAGAGACTCCCAACCTTCAGGCAGAAGACTGCTCTGCTTCTGTCACCTGAGCTCACTCAGTTCTTTCTTACCTATTTAATGCCTAGACCTCAAAGCAAGCATTGTTCTCTTTTCTTGGGAATACTGAGTGCCATTTCATTTCCTCTCATCTCACCTCAAGGCATTTAGAGTCAAAGGTAAGAGACTCCTCAGACCTCCTTGCTACCCTAGCTCAGTGGCTCAATGGGCATGTTTCACCCTCTTTTGTGGATAATGATAGATCTGACTTCTTCCAGAAAGGTTTAGAGGTAGGCTCTGCTTGACCTGAGTCAAACAGAATCCAATTCTTTAATTCTATTTATTTCCTGTTGCCACTGCAACAACTTAACATAAAACTGGTAGTTGAAAACAACTCAAATAGATTATTGCACAGTTCCAAAATTGAAGCGAATTCTTGCCAAGTTAACATAAAGTGTCAGCAAGTTTGCAGTCTGTTCTGCAGGCTCTAGGAAGAACCCTTCTCCAACTTCTAGAGGCTGCCTCCAGTCTTTGACTTGTGACCCCTTCCTCCATCCTCATAACCAGCAAAGGCCAGCTGGGCTCTGCTAAAGCTGCATCACCTTGATGCTGACTCTCTTTCCTCCCTTTGTCACATTTCAAGACCCCATAATTACACTGGGCCACCTAGAAAATCCTCTTCTTCTGTTAAGCTGATTAATAACTTCAATTGTGCTTGCCTCCATAATTCCTCCTTGTCTTATGACATACCATATTCACAAGTTTCTAACATTAGGACTGGGACATGTTGAGGGGGGTGTGATTCTGACAGCACATTAAACAAGGTGAAGGAGATGTGCAAAACAAACATTTCCGAAGCATGGTTAATAGGATGAATACAATTGAAAACAGCCATTTGGTGGAAAGCTTCCAAATAGGAAGGGCAGGGGAAATACTGTAAAGAAGCATTTCATTTCCTCCACTTAACTTCTTTTATCCTTTCAGATTTCAAGTTGCCAAAAAGGTGGGGGCCTTTCCTTTGTTTATGGCTGTTGCTCTGACATGATAATGACAGTGAACTTCTCTAGTCTCTAAAGAGTGGGGAGGACAGATGAGACGGGAGATAAAGCCTGCCTTTCTTCCATTTGCCACCGGCCTATCAGAACTGTCATTTAACCTTGTTCTTGGGAGGTTTTCCTCATATATTCCACCAGGATGAGGCCATCTGCTTCCCGATCTGTAATTAGTCACACACTTGTGCCTGTGCTGTTATTGCACTCTGTTATTATGTTTGGGGTTTTAAAAGTATGATGTGTGCCTCCCTCTTTTAAATCAGGACGTCCTTAGACAATGGTATGTATTTTCGGTTTGATTTTTTTAACTCCAGCTCCACCAGTGCCTGAGACTTAGACATCATTCTAAAGAGTACAGGTGCTGGACTGCGAGGTCATTCTGGGGGATTAGTTGCTGACTGGTGAAGGCGCCTGGGGCAAAGATTGGAGTCGTGAGTGGCAGTGAGGCCACTTGCCTGCTCTCACCCCCTGGGAAGAAAGAGTTACTGCAAACAAGACATCTGAATCAATTCTCAAAATTTTTTGCAAGCTGCTGGGTTTTATAATCCCAGACAGTGTGAAAGCATTTCTAGGAGAAAGACAAGATAAGAATGGAGGATCTTAAGTTTAATGTGGGTAATTCTCACCATTCTGTCCTCAAAGGGAAAAATGCTGGTGGTAGGAGCGAAGCAGAGGAATGGGCAGGTTCTCACCTTAGGGGAGGGACAAGAAGTGCTGGGTTGTCACAGACAGGTGTTTGCTTCACAGCTTATAGGAGACAGAACAGGTAAAAACTAGAGTACTTTTTTTTTTTATTGACTTGGTATGGTGTTATGTGCTCTTGTTAAGAATTTTTCATCCTAGTCCTAACAACCAGAAGATCAACAAATCTTTTCCTGGTGGGAAAAGATACGAAACAGTTTCCCTTTTAAAGAATGTGCTGGGAGGGCCTCTCCGGTGGCACAGTGGTTGAGCGCTGGGTTGCGAAGCTGCCTGCAGCCTCTGCAGCGCCGGTTCGATCCCCGGCTGCTCCCCGGCCACCGGAGGAGGGTCCCACATGGCGCCCGCTGCTCCCCTCAGCAGTGTACTTCGGTCCTTCTGCCTGCTCTGCTCCCTGCTCTGGCTCTGGTGAATTCTCTCACTCTCCCGCGCTTCTGACTGTACCCAGTGCTTGTATAAATAAATAAAATAAAATCTTCAAATCCTTTAAAAAATAAAATAAAATAAATTTCTTTAAAAAAAATAAAGAATGTGCTGGGATAAACTCTCATCCCTCCCCACAACTCTAGCTTTCTCTATCCCCATCTCTATTTCTGGGGACTGGAGGAAGGGAGGCTGTTGAAGCACTGACCTGGGGTCACCTTCCTGCAGGAGCCACACTTCCAGCAGGATAGGCATCTTGCAGGCTGTGTCCCTGGGAGAGATGACATGGCAATTGCCGCTGCCCAGCCATTTTTTGGTAGAAAGGCAAGAGAAACTCAAACTAATACTCAGAATTCCCCTGTAGCAAAAGTAAATGCTGGGTGTAGTTACGGTTTCTAAAGTGACTATATCACATAGTGGCCTTGTGAAAAATTGAAAAGGAACCAAAAGCATAGAGGGTGACTAAATACAGCCATCTAATTACATCACTGTAAACAACTAAAGTCATTCATTTCTTACATCCTGCCAGAAATGTGTAATGCATATATAAGCAAATATGTGTAAATATTCTTTCTCTCCCCTTTTTATTTTTAATTTAAAAATTTTAATAGCATTTATTTTTTTAGGGGAGTGCTATGTTCATAGCAAAATTGAACAGAAGGTGCAGAAATACTTTCTTATACTTTCTTCCTCGACACGTGCAAAGTTGCCTCCATTATCAACGCCTGCCCCCTCTCACCACCAGGTGGTATATTTGTTATAAAGGATGGACCTGCATGGACACATCATATTACTAAAAGCCCATAGTTTACATTAGGGTCCACTCTTGGTATTAAATATTCTAAGGGTTTTGACAAATACATAATGTCGTGTATCCATCTTTATAGGATAATACAGAATAGTTTTACTAACCTAAAAATTCCCCCTGTTCTGCCTGTTCATCATTCCTCCTCTCTGACCTCTGGCAACCATTGATTTTTGTCCTATCTCCTTAGTTTTGTCTTTTTCCGGAATGTCAGATAGTTGGAAACATTCTTTTTTGTAGCCTTTCAGATTGGCTTCTCTCATTTAGTAATATGCATTTAAGGTTCCTGCTTATCTTTTCTTAGCTTGATAACTCATTTCTTTTTATCCCTGAATCATATTTTATTGACTGGATTACCACAGTTTATTTATCCATTCACCTCCTGAAGGACATCTCAGTTGCTTCCAAGTTTTGGCAATTATGAATAAAGCTACTCTAAGCATTGTGTGCAGGTTCCAGTGTGGACAGAAGGTATCAACACATTTGGGTCAATACCAAGGAGCCCGATTGCTGAGTTGTACAGTCTCCACTCTTTTTAACCCAAAAGCAGCATTCCGTATACAATATTCTGCATCTTGCTCTTTTCATTTATATTTTGGAAATCATTTCACATCAGTTCCAAAGAACTCTTAATGGTAGCTAAAAAACAAAGCATGAAAATAATCATGCTTCTAAGCTCCTCATAACCAGGTAACACAGATTTACCTTGGTAGCCTTCTATGATGTGTGGTCATGGAAGATGGAAATTCCTGATGAGAGAATGAAAAATGGTGTAAGCAGTTCATCACCCTTAAACAGAGACTTGGAGGCAACTTTCTGGAGGCAGAAACTTCTTTATGGGGCATACTGGATAGTCAGATGAAAGAATAAAGAGATAAAAAGAATAAAGGATCTGGAATCAGAACGTAGTTCAGACTCTGCTTCCTCTCTTACTAGCTGTGTGGCCTTGGATGCATCATGCAAGGAGCAGGATCCTGTTTCCTCATCTATAAAATAAAGCCAAGAAAAACACTTAGTTCACAGGTTTAGGAAAGAATCATATGAGATAATGCATGAGAGAGGGCTTGTAAAATGTCATGTGCTTGATGGCTCTATTCATTCTCTCAGCAATATTTACCAAGTGCCTGCCATGCATCACAGAGTTCCAGGGACAGGGATACCAGGTGCAAATATGTCAAATTCCCTCACATCAGTGGAGCTTATGTTCTCCTGGATGAAGAAAATAAACAAACAAACAAGTAGGATTTTTTTTTTAATTTTTTTTTTTAATAGAGGCATGTTTTATTTATTTATTTATTTGTTTGTTTTTGGTTTATACAAGCACTGGGTACAGTCAGAAGCGTGGGAGGGTGAGAGAATTCACCAGAGCCAGAGCGGGGAGCAGAGCAGGCAGAAGGACCGAAGTACACTGCTGAGGGGAGCAGCGGGCGGCAGGAGAGGTCTGCGCACCATGTGGGACCGTCCTCTGGTGGCCGGGGAGCAGCTGGGGATCGAACTGGCGCCGCAGAGGCCGCGGGCAGCTTCACAACCCAGCGCTCAACCGCTGCGCCACCGGGGAGGCCCACAAGTAGGATTTTGAGATGCTGTGCTGCAAAAGAAATAAAATGTGATTGTGAGTGGTTGGATGGGGTGCCCAAGTGAGATGGGAGGTCAGAAAGAATGCTTGTTCCAGGGCTCCCTGTAGAGCTGCACCCCACCCAATGCAAGGAAGGAAAGATGGGGAGGCTGTGTATAATTTCATGTGCCCTCCCAGTCTCTGGGAATGCCAGTCTCAGGGAGGAAAGTTGGTGGGAGGCAAATTCTAGCCTCTTTTTTCAAACTGAAAGACTCCCCCTGGATTTTCTCTGTCACGAGGCATGTGAGGAGATGATGGCACCACACAGAACAGCAGAGGCTGTGGGTCCATGTAACAATATTCTGGTCCATGAACAGATCTGGAGCAGGAGCTCAGGGAGAAGCCTCTCAGCTCTGTACCTTCCTTCTATACTGCCTCTGCAACTGGGCCAAGCCGCTTGTTTGTTTGTTTGCTTCTTCAGATTGCAAAACGTTTTATTTTCTGCCAACACTGCAAAACAGTATATTTGTGTGTGTGTGTGTGTGTTTGTGAAACGGTGTGCATTTTAAATGGAAGAAACCAAATTTTATATAAATGTATACACTTATATGACAGTATTTCTAAGCAGCTTGCTGCATTTGTAAGTGCCAAGAGAACAAAACAGCTTCTCAGATTCATCCTCCATTCAAAAGAAAAAGAGACTGGAGCAGCCCCAGGAGAGACAAGAGAGGGCCTGCTGCCTTCCCAAGCTGCAGAAAGCTCATCCAAGGGATACAAGCCTGGACTCCTATCTCAAAATGCCCAGAGGTTGCTGAGAAGCTCCCCCACTAAGTCTAAGTTATTCCCGGGCAACCTTGTGAGTTTGTAGTAATAACCATCCTCTATGGAAGAGTCAGGATATGCGAAGTACTCTGGCTAAATGTACTCCAGATTCCCTAATTCTTACAACAAACCTGCAGGGCTGTGCTTCCAAGGTGGATCTCAGTAACTAGAAGGCAGAGAGGAAATCAGAATGAGAATCTATACCATCTTTGAGCAAATCTGGGTTTAAATAGAATGATGTAACTTGACCGAAGACACACTGGGATCACAAAGACGCACTGGGATCCCAACACAGGTTATCTGATTCTAGATCCGGTATCTCTCAACCCATGGCCCTCTCTCTCTCTCTCTCTCTCTCTCTCTCTCTCTCTCTCCCACTTTCTCTCATATATATACAGGCACCAGTATCTTCAGATTGTAGTCTGCTGCTCAGCAACCCTACTAAAGACCACCCGGCTGACCTAGTTCCTAAGTAGTGTCTGTATTCCCAGTAACCTCTGGCTGCAGCTTGTAACACATCAGTGAGCCTGGCGTTATTTCTATTGCTGTTTCATTTGTGTCCGTGCCTCTGTCTACTGACCAGATTTGGCAAGAAGGAAGATCACGGTAGAAATCCATTTTGATCATTTTTCCCTCACGAACCATATATCAAAATTTAACTGTCCCAAAAGTAGATTAGGGTTTGCATAGGGATGGTTGAAATGGGAGGATTGGTAAGTAACCCTAATGATATAGTGTTTGTTTTTTTTAAGGAGTTTTTTTTTAAAAGATTTATTTATTTATTTATTTATTTATTTATTTATTTATTTATTTATACAAGAACCAGGGTACAGGCCAGATGCACGGGAGGGTGAGAGGATTCACCAGAGACAGAGCGGGGAGCAGAACAGGCAGACTGACGAAATATACTGCTGAGGGGAGCCGCAGGCGAGACAGGAGAGGCCTGCCGCACCATGTGGGACCCTTGTCCGCTGTGATAGAGCCCGTGCTGCAGAGGCTGCAGACAGTTTCACAGTGCTGCACTCGACTGCCTGCGCCACCAGGGGACACCCAGGGTTTTATTTTTGAGGTGATAAAAATGTTTGGGGATTACATAGTGGCATTGCTCTGAGACACTGTGAATGTACTAAAAACTACTGAACTGTACACATTAAATTGGTGGATTGAATGATGTGGCAGATATACCTCAATAAAATGTAAAAAAAAAAATCCTTACCTGTCTTATTCCTCATTTCTTCATGGCTATTAGGTTATTGGCCGTTGTGAATTTTAAGTGTCTACAAGTCTCTGATAGTTTTCCATCCTCCCTGAGGATGGGCTGGACTTAGTGACTCCATCCTAAGGAATGCACAAGCAAAAAGTGAGCAAGCCTAACATCTGAGCCTAGGTTACAAAAGGAATCATTTCCTGCCTCTCTCTCAAACCTCTGGCTCTTGAGAATAGACAGCAGCCATATTTTAAGTGTCCTCAGAGATCCCCATGGAGAGACACGTGTAGTGAAGACTGAGGCCTCCTGCCCAGGTCACATGAGTGAACTGTGGTGGAAGCATTTAAACCATGAGACAAATGCAGATAACCACAGCCCCAGCCGGCAGCTCAGCCCTGTCCTCATAAAAGACCAGGAGCCAGAACCACTGGTGAAGCTGCTCCCAACTTCTGGACCCATAGAAAATAGGAGCTAATGAATGCTAACTGACATAAGTTTTGGGACACTCTGTTCAACAGATAATATTAGATAATATTAGATATGGTATCATATATTATCAGAAAATTCATTAGGTTGTGAATTGGCTAACAATTAACCAATGTGAGCTAAAATTTGAACAAACACAGGTGGGTTAATGCTTTATCTTTCCAAGCACTTTTCTATGTTAACAAAGGAACCCTGGAGACGCAGTGCCCCAATTCAGAAATACCTTGAAAATCAATGGTGAGCATTTTAGACTTGGTGGTAGGCCTGTGGGGAGCTTATTTTTGGTCCAGGGCTGGGAACTTTCTGTGACTTTCTAATCATTCTACACAGCCTGTTCTTCCTAGGAGGGCCTCGACCCATTCCTCAAGTGGCCCCAAAACACAAATCCTGTCAGAGGCAACAGTGGGTAGGGACTCAATAATGTCACCACTGTTCCAGAGACATGAAAATGCTCCTCTGCCTCCAGGGCTAGAATTCCTTTCTTCTCACCAGATCCTTTTACTGTAGCTCATCTTCCATGAATAAAGGTCAATGCTCTCTCCTTTATCTCCTTCCCTGAGGGCTTTTTCCATTCCAGGTAAGTTGCA